>NC_056725.1:245944819-245977319 GCF_019279795.1 Protopterus annectens | reverse complement strand
ATAAGGAGACTTTAAATGCATTCATATATATGTAGTCAGAACTAATTATCAGGACTATGGCAAAGTAAAAAAAGGTATATTTAGCCTGTGCTGCAGTTACCTATGAAACACATACACATTGACAGTGCAGTGGTAGCATTGTTGCCTCACAAGCAAGAGGTTCTCTGGTCTGATTCTCGGCTGGGGTGTCTTCTGCGTGGGGTCTGCATGTCCTCCCTGTACTCATGTGGGTTTCCTCTGGGTGCTGCTGTTTCCTCCCACATTACAAAGGCATGCATCTGGATCATTTCTCCAGGGTCTCTGCTGAAAAATGGCTTCATTCCAAGTTGGACTTTCCTGGTAAACAAATGTTAAATAAATAAATAAATAATAAAATACTCATGGGTTTCATGACTGGACATTTTCTCCTAACAAAATGGTAAAACCTGAATTATATAAGATCAACCACGTGCTTAAGTTGAGGCTAGATCCCCATGGTCAACATGTTGAAACTAAAATAATAGAAATGTTAGCCACTGATAAATTTAAAAGTGCTTTTGTCTTCTGCTTTACAAAAGTGGGTGTTTCAAAGTGACCTTAAACTGTGAAAATGTACTTGACTAGAGATTGTTATGCATTCAAACTATGTTTAACCTGTATAAACTAAATCTTTAGGGAAAATGTGCCCATTTCTGGTAACAACCTGGAAATACATGAAGACATATTCATTCTGTGTGTGGAATATTAGCTAGATTTTTCTTGTAGTAAGGATAGCATTGTTATATTTGGGAAAATCATAGCTGATAAAAAGTATGCTGCAAATATGGTTATGCCTGTGGAGTGTAATTAAGTATGTACAATAATAGTATAACCAGGTTTTTGTTATTGTGTTACAGCATAATTAACTAATTGCAATGTCCTAATTTATGGCAGAAAAATGAAGAACGTACTAGATTTAGAAAACATGGCCATACTTATGAAGTTACACTATGTGTGTAAAAACAACAACCCTTATTAAAAAGCAGGTGGAGTAGTCTGTAGTCATGAATATAGAAAACAGTATAGTATTACTTAATTACAAATGCAAAATTTGTTTGGAAAAATACTTAACTCTGTGGCTATTCTTTCCAGTTTAATACATGACATAATAACAAGGAAATATCTTCTCCATGTCATGGATTTCTAGGACAATGGGACAAAAGTGTTCCTTTCAACAGACCACCTTATCAGGGTGACTAGAGAGTTGGGAGGGTCGCCTAATGGTCAAGGTGTTTGCCTTGCAAACACAAGGTGCAGGGTTTGAGTCTCACAAGGGACAATTGGCTAGGCTAAAATGACACAGAAGGGCAGTTAGCTTAGTACTAATCTATGAACCTATGAATCTATAACAATGACTAAGACTATGGATACACCTCCACTTCTCCTAATAGAGGGTGGATAAACCACCAGACATACTGTACTCAGAAAAGGATATTAGTCTAACAAAAATCAATAAATGATGCCAGAAACTATACAGGTACTAAAATCAGATGTTTACGGGAAGAATATCCTGCAACATTTACAGAAATATCTCAGTATATACTTATGCAAGAGTATCTTTAAGTAATCAAGTCTGTATAAAAAAATCTATTGTAGCCTGAAAGTGTTGCCAAACAGGACATAGAAGTGATGAGAAGAGTGCAAGAGAATGAATCACTAACTGAAAAGAATATATTACAAAGCAATGAAATTAGGATGTATGGAAAATATATAACCTGAGAGAATTATATTCTTTCTGTCAAGCTAAAACAGAAAGTTCCAAAAAATGGAGACTTCTAAGCAGCAAGTGAGTCTTGAGAAAGGGAAATGTATAAATAAGAAACACTTCACTAGTGTAGTAAAGCAGGAAGAAATAATAACTGATCAGAAACCTCTCAAGTGTGTAGACAGACTGATAAGTAGATAGCTAAAGGGAAACAGCTAGTAGGTGGCTCTTCACATATGTGTGAGTAAATATATTTCTTTAGATCATCAATGAACTTTGCTCAACCAAAAATATGTCAACTAAATTCATTGAAAAATGAACTAAAGTTATTGCAAATGTAAATAAACACTTATGAGTGTTTTTGTTCCAAACCATTGTCTGAGACATTTATGTTCATGTTCAGCAAAAAAAGTTTCTTTAGTTTTTTTTAGAACCCTTGTAGTATTTCCTTGTTAATGATTTCAGTGGTAATTTGATTCTCAGATACATTCCCATGATACACTGATTCTAGGATACAGTCCCAGTCATTGAGAACATGCTATGACAAATGATTAGTCCAAAGCAGAATCTTTTAAGTGAGAAATATTCTTCATTGTTGCTTTTGAAAAAAAGGGTGTGATTTTATTCTTAATTTTGTGGTTAACTTGGGTGTTTGCAAACTATTTTTAATACTATAATATCAAGAAGTAAGTTTAATCTAGCAGCTATAGGATGTCTGTGTGCTTTTATAAGCAGTAGACATTTATTCTGAGTTTTGTCAGGTGCATATATCTACAAAAGTTATTTATAGAGTATTATAGCAGGATTTACAGTAGAAGACCAAAGGAATATTAAATGAAGAACATACTCAGGCTTTGACAAGAGCATTTTTTTGCAAGTGATTTTCTGGCTTTGATTAAGAACAAATGAATGACTTTGCATCATAGCTTTAATTGTAGGAACACCTTGTCCACTTCTTTTCTGTGTGATATTTAAAAAGTAATAAACCAATACATTTTTGAGAGATCTGATTGATGCAATTCTTTAGAAGATCTCTTAGATAGACACTTTTTGCTGGTCCCAAAACTAACTACCAGAAATTTTATGGTATTTATAAATAACTTTTTTGTGAAATCCAGTAGCTGACAACAAAGCATTCTGACAGTATTTTGTGTAATAGTTTACAGGATGAGGGATAAAGGATAATATAAGCAGTCCACTATCCAAATACATGGTTATACGTAGAGAAAGTAATTCTTTTTTTCACATCATTACAGAATAAGGAAAAAAAGAATTGGGCTGAAAACTGAATAATAGCATTTTACACATGTGAAATATTCTGAAAGTGAATTGCATTAATTGGAACACAACTTAGGAACCAATAAATGATGCCTGGACTGTAACAATTTTCTAATTTGTATACAATTGATATGATTGACAGATTCAAAAAAATGTGCCATATCAACAAAGATACTACCTACTAATAGTCCATTACTCATATTGTTATATGTGTTATCAGTGATGGTGCTGGTGTCTGACATTGTGCAAAATCAATTCCAAAATGCACGCAAAGCAGCTATAGTGAAATGTTTTGAATACATATGTTTTCAAATACCTTAGTAATGGGACAGAGACTGAATATAAAGGTCTCATGTAGAGAATGGAGTAGGTATTTTATGCATAAATATAAAGAATGCCTGTTTAATGTATGAAGGTATTATTCCAGAGGAAAGGCACACTTGGACTAGGTAGGCAAAGTGTTTTAAAAAGGGAGGAGTGTCATTCTGAGAAATGCTGAGGGAAGTTTAATGAAGTTATAACTGTCATTTGGATAATTTCAGTAGTTTACTTATTGTTTAATGTTTTCTCTTTAAATAGGAATACTGGATAGAAATCATTATTGATTGGGGTTATCTGCATGTTGTGGGTGTCTTTGTATGATGCATAGTTTACATTTGCTTACATGTACACATGGGTCTATATTATAAGATCGAAGTTTGAAAACATCGAACAACATATGGTAGACACCATATGGTCGATGTCTTCAAACATCAACCTTATAAAAAGACAAAAAAAAGAAAAGTACCCTAATGGGTTTAAGCAAGGGGGAAATCCCCCTGCACCCCCCACTCCCCGCTACTTAAATATACCAATTCCGAGACCGCACTACATCAGTAAACGGAAATCTCCCCTTACTTAGATTTCCATTTACACCCTCGAGATTCTGAGCATTCAATATTCTCATGTCGACAATGTCAGATTCAACATTGTCAGCTTTCGAGAATATAATATAGACCTGTACATACACACACACACACACACACACACACACACACACACACACACACACACACACACACGTATACATGTACTGTCTGTCTATCTGAATATGTATATAACTGCCTCTACAAATAGACAGATTTGTATTTGATAGCCAGGTACTTGAATTTGTCTGTTGATCATATTCAGCCATGATATGTGCTCACAGAGCAGTATATATTTCAGTTTTCTCCATACATTCTGTTATATGAATGAGCCAGCATTATTGGAAATATTTCAGCTAAACAGAACAAGTCATAAAGCAAATATCTGTTTTAGAGACCTAAACCTTCACTATCACATTAAGAAGACCAGATGGAGATACCTAACCCATTGTATACTCCATCTCTGGAATGGGCTGCCCTTACCTATCAAGCAGAGTACTTCTTTAGCAACCTTTAAAACAAGATTACATGAATGGATGGATGATCATACATTTTCACCAGGAATGCATGTAGAACATCTACATAATAAGGGAAGCACAGATAGTTTCCCACTAGCACTGGCTGATGCAGTCAAGCTTCTTGATGGTCTCACTTTGACTGAAAGCTTTGCAAGAACCTATGAAGGTATACCTAATACATGGCAACAAATGCTACAATACAAAAGACATAAGCAACAAGCACAGCATATAGCCATAAATACAATATGTTCAGAACAGCACATAATATAATTGGTTATACACAGATGCGATTGGTTAAATATAGATCTACATTAACTTTCATAAGATATATCAGGAAATATTAAATATATTTCAACAATAATGTATTTAAAGAGAGGAAATAACAACTGACATTAACCATTGTCATGACAGCAGTTTCTGAAAGGAGGTATTCATTAAGAGCATCTTTTAAGCCTTTTATGGTTTCTTGGCTTCTGAATTTTGTCTGTTAGATGGTTTCAAGTTGCAGGACCTAGTCTAGAAAAATTTCTTTCTTCAAATGTAGGTTTGAGTCATAAGTACGAATGGGAAAAACAGTTATCTTCTGAGTTTCTGGTGTCATATGAGCATTAAATCATCAGTTTCACTTTCAGTGGGCAGTAGCTTTGTTTTAAAACTTTGAAAATTATTGTGTGAGCCTTTGTTGTAACTTAGCTAACAACATATTTTTTGCAATGGCTAGTTATATTTTTAGAGAAAAGGAAGATGGCTGCTGTTGTAACAAAGTTTCAGCTGGGCTAGTAATTTATTAGTTATAGTATAAGTATGTCTGCTTTTAAGGAAAGAACTGGGTCAAGAATAAGGCCTATGTGTCTCTGTTTAGTGAGGCTGTGGATAGTATAACCTTTAATGTCCTTTATGATAATGAGAGGAATAGTAAGCCATTTTCTAGTTGTAGAGAAGAACATAACATTATTTTTTTCTTGTGGATAATTAGAAGCATGTTGAAGGTAGATCAGCTGCATAATTAAGAGAAGTTGTCTTGAATCATGTTTTGCAGATTCATGTGGCTCATACTGGCTCATAAGATAAGTATAACATCTGAATAGATAACCAGTTTGACATTTGGCAGCCCTGAGGTGTGGTCTTTTACAAAGAGAGAGTACAGAAGGGGGTTGTGTACTAATCCTAAACCCAGAGAGAATAGTGAGTTGTAATAAACTTGAAAGGATCTGCTTTACAGATAACTCTGCAAATGGAGTGTGGTGTTTTCTCCAAAGTTCAGAATTTTATATTTATTGAAAAGGATGTTATGGTTCAGTGTTTCATGTGCCTTAGTCACATCTGCAAGGAGACCTTATGTGATGCAATTGTTTTGTAGACTCTGAAACCTGAGCACAATGTTTTCCCCAAAGTTTAGATTTTTAAATTTATTCAGAAGGATGCTATGGTTGACTATTTCATATACCCTAGTCATATCTGTAAAGAGAACTTCTGTGATGTGATCTTCATTTTTATTGCAATAAACTATATCATTGGCCAATAAAAGGGTTGCAAAATGTTAAAAACATTGTGAAAACCACACTGTGTCATCAGAAACTGGGCCATAACTGTGAATGTGATTTAGTAGTTAAAGTGCAGTTATTCAGATATTTATGTTAAAGGGCACAGTTCAGACACCATTCTGTAATCATTTAGATTCATAAGTGATGACATTTTAAGTGATATTACATATTCCAGTTTAAATTTTGATGAGAAAAAGCTTGTATAAGTGAGAGATTAAATATAGGAGTGAGGGGCTTTGCATTTTTTTTTCACCAGCAAGTCTTGAAAAACGAAGGATGAATATGGCACCTGCATTGGTAGGTTTAATTATTAAGGAATAGTCTTATGAACTGTAATTTGTGAAATGTTAAAGGTTGTCCATAGGTTGCTAATAGGTAGGAAGGGGCTTCTTATTTGTATGCAGACTGATATTGAGTAGAAAAGCTATCTATTAAGTTGCTTATTTCAGACTGAAGATAGCCTGCATAGTCCTTAGGAAAGCATGGGTTGTTCATTAGATAGAGATCATTCGTTGATGGTAGGAAGTGATTTAATGTACCTGTTATCTGTTTTACCTCTTTGCAGAACAGATTAGGTCTAGTCAAATTAGTATCAACTTCTTCCAAAGGTACACAGATTTGGATGAATTGGTAGCTGTCCTAGTTTCTTTTTTAAGGTTTACAAAGGTTTAGAAAGGCTAGGTGTTGTTGATTATTAAGTGGGTCCCTTTTTCAAGCCTTCAAAACATCATCTCATGACCTCATCTTGTGTTAAATTTCATTGTGCTCATTTGTTAAGAGGGAATAATGAATCTTCTACTGAGCAAATTTAGACATGAAAAATTTAAGTGCATCAGAGAAGTCAGTCATATGACAGAGATGATATAGGGTTGAGGAGCATATTCATGTCAAATAGTTTGGAAGGGACAATTGGAGAGGATAAGCCTTTAACTCTCTGTGGTGGTTTTCTATATCTTTAGAAGAACCAAGTAAATTTTACTGGTAAATGGTTACTCAGTAAATTTCAGAGCATTTTTGCAAGGTGGCACCTATTTCTTTGTATGAAATGCACACACACGCACAAACACTCAGACTCACACACACACACACACACACACACACACACACACACACACACACACACACTGACATACTCTTCAGGATTTTTTATTAAATATGAATTAGTGTTGTAAGGCTGTCAACTTAGCATCAGAAAAAGCCTCAAGAGTGTGAGGCCTAGAAAATATATTGGAAATATCTTCCTGAAAATTGTGTATAAGAATTGTCAAGATATCAAATGACACCTATACGTTGACAGACCAAGTGAAACCTAGAAAGGCATACATCCTTTTCAAATAACTAGAAAATGGTGTCAAGATTCCGTACGTTAGTAAATCAACATTCACTGAAATATTAATTCTCAAGTTGCAATTTTTGAAACTTAAGCAGCTTGACCTCAAAGGCTGTAAGTTGTTTGGAGTAAGAATATTAAGGAGCTCCTAGAGACACAGTCACATCTGAGTAGTGGCAAAATTGTTAAAAATGTGGCAAGAATAAATATTTTATATATATATATATATATATATATATATATATATATTTAGATACATAGATAGATATACTTTGACACTTTAAGAAATTTAAATGGGAGGGTTTAATGACATCATTCTTTGATCAGATGACTGCTTGGGCCTTACTTAAAACCTGTTTTTTTTTATTTCAGTTTTATCTCATTATTGTTCTATGAATGAAAGCACTTATCAGTCTTTTTATTTGTGGATAATATAAATTTCTTAAACAACCCTGCAGCTTCTCCTTCTGGAAGCTAACATAGTTTATGTTACACAAGTTTGCATTTTGTCTCAACTGCTTTGATTATACAATTTAAACCAAACTCCCTATATCTGAATGACAGAAGATAGTAAGGCTATGTGAGTATGTTTGTATTTGATTGCATTACATATTGCCTCTATCCATATGTGACATGCAACTCTCCATGACAGAATTAGCAATCACACATCCAGTGGTCTGGAGATGGCTTGCAGAGGCTCATGGAATGACTGCTTCATAATGTGTCTATGCATCTTTGAAATGAGAACATCCTCCATTACTCTGCAGAAAGGATGTCATGTAGTCAGAGGGAAAAAGGGGTTGTTAGATGCATGTGGCTATGATCAATGTTCTCCTAAGTAGTAGTAAAATGAAAAGCAATGCAAAATATCATACAGTGACCATAATGTACCACCAACCTCACACACAGCAGTAGAGTGGTTCAGATTTGAACATTGCACCTGTATAGATATAGAAGCTGGATTCCATACAATGTAACTCTAGCACTGCCACATATGTCTGACTTTAACCACATCATGTTGACCTTTATAGAGGATGAAAGCATAATTTTATGCAGAGAAGAAGATGTTGGGAGGAGTGCCTGACATGGATGTCGAGTCACATCTCAGTGTAAAATTGTCCCAGAAATATTATTTGAATGTATATACATTCAAGTTGCCTGCTGTCATTGTAGAAACCCTAAATATTGAGTTACAGAAGCTGTAGAACACAATACTTAACATAAATGTCACAGCACAAGTTTGACTAGAATACTGCCAGAGGGCACTTTATACATAATGACATCATCAGTGCATGCTACAAGAAGATGTTCACAGGAGTGTCTGACATATCTGTAGACTCATATGCTGTTGTAAAATTGTCACAATACTGGTTGTTAAATGAACACCCCCACACACACACACACAGATTGACCACAGTCAGATTAGAACCTATACCTATCTACAAAACACAGCACTTAACACAAGTGCTACAGCACAAGTCTGCCTTTCAAACTATCAAACACTTTATAGCTGATGACATCAGCAGTGTCTAGTGAGAAGAACATTGTACTATGAATGTCTCCCATGCTGTTCTAAAATAGTCTCCATAATGTGAATTGACTGAACACAAACACACACCCACACACACCAGTCGACTGCAGTGGGACTAGAATCCCTACCTAACTATTTACAGAACACAGTACTTAGACTTTCATAGTGTCATATAACACTTTATAGCTGATGTCACCAGCAGTGTGTGGTGAGAAGAAGATGTTAGTAGAAGTGCTTCACATGCTGCTCTAAAAGGGTCTGTACAAACACACTCTGGTTGACTGCAGTGAGAATAGAACTCCTACCTATCTACATAATGCAGTACTTAACATAAGCACCACAGTGCAAGTCTGTTTTTCATAGTGTCAGACAATACTTTATAGCTGAAGACATTGGAAGTATATGCTTGTGAGAAGATGTTGGAAATCCTGTATGAAATGGCTTTGTGGGCATGTACAACTGCCAAAATACTTGTATAACTATGTATAGCAGGGGAATTGAGCCTACACATTATATCATATATGTTATATGTCTAGCTGAGGGTATCTGTGCAATTATGGTTCTACAATAAAACATTTATTTTCTGAACTTTCATGTCACACACATACATGGTTAACCACTCAACTCTTTAATGTGTATATGTAATAAATGAGCATATGTGACCAATAAGTCTTAGTTGCAATAAGCACAATTGACAATAATGACTTTAAAAAATACACCTGTTGCACAGTCTTCTTTGTGGCACTGGTATAAGTTTATGGCCACAATCAGATGAGCCACAGTTCTAATCTAGCAACAATTAAAGTTCTATTAATGCTGTTCCACTCAATTTCTAAAACTAAAGAACAATACAAAGATAATTATACGTAATAGCGATGTATAACTGTGGATATCATATGAATTATATGTGTGACATAAGTGTATACTGACAATTGCTTTTCTATACTTGAAAGTGTCTTTTCTAACCTGGGATGGACTTCATAATTCAGTGATAGTCATATAGACATGAATGTATAAACCAGGAAATTATCAGGTTACACACATACATGGCAGATTATCAGGTTACACACATTCATGGTTAACCACTCACTCTTTAATGTGTTTTTATAATTAATAATGAACATGTCTGACAAAAACTTCCTCTGTGGCAAGTTAGTAAAAACACCTATGTGGAAGATTATCCCCCGGATTCACAAATCCTCTGTGTAAGACTTAATAAGTCTTACTCGGAGACTGCAGTTGAACGGTATGAAGTCAGCGTGCCATGAATATTCATGAGGGCACGCTGACTCAACCATAAGTCTTACACAGACCATGTAGGAAAGCAGGGTGTGTCCGACTGACGAGCAAGTCTAAATGTCCATGCCCCTGCAAGGGTTCAAAAAGTAAAATGAAAACACACAAAAGCGAGTCCGCTCAAATGTCCTTGCACCCAACACCACACTCCCTGACATTGTAAACCCCCATCACAGTTATAAAAAGTAAAACATTAATTTATTTTTGTTTAAATTCCCAAAATAGCTGCCCGTATTTGCTCGTGTGTGCGCGGGTGTGCCCATTGCTTAGCTGCAGTTAGCAATTCCGACATGGTAGAGCATAAGAAAGAATGTTTATGCACATTTCATCAAACAGCAATAGCGTAATGGTAGAGCATTCGCACAAAGAGAAGGCATTCATGGTTCGAGTCCCACCACTCCCCTTCTTATTGATGTTTTAAATCAGTATATGAAATAATACCTGACATATATGATTAAAATATTAGTAAAAAGCAGTGAAATGGCCTATGTATCAGTGAAGAAAATATATATTTTTAAAGGATCCTGATATATAATTGCCCGCAGTTAAGCAGCGCTTTACCCAGTGCAATAGAGTTGCCCGCAGTTAAATAGCACTTTACCCAGCAAAATAGAGTAGCCCAGAGTTAAATATAGCTTTACCCAGCACAGTAGAGTTGCCCAGAGTTAAATAGCGCTTTAACCAGTGCAATCTGTTTGAGACGTGAGCGCCGCGCCAACCAGGGCACCATAGGGCAACGTGGAGCAACATAGAGCAAAGTTGCTTAAACACAGCCACACCCCCTAACCTGTCTGGACAGTATTAAAATAAAATGAATGACAAGGTTCGAACCCAGGACTCGGTTCACCATAATCAAAGTACTGAACCACTAAGCCATGACAGCTTAGGAGAAATAGCCACTGTTAACATACATATACTTAGAAATGGTAGATTAACCATTATTAAGCAGGTCTGCAGTCAGCTGAGAATTTACAAAAATGGCCAATCACAAAAAAGTGCGGGAAATGCAGCATATATAAGCCCCATAGGTGGGAATACTCGCCATAACTGATTGTAGCTCACATCTGCAGTTAGAATGGCTGGTGCTGGAGAGGGTACATGCTTCCAAGCGCAACGTTGGTGCATCGAGGAGTCGAAATGCATGGTTTGGCTCCTTGTCCATTGTCATGAGTCAAGACTCCTGCAGGGCCAGTTACTAGGGACAGAGTACAAGGCAGAGGCTTGGAACCGGTAAGCTCATGACCTCACAAGTGCCACAGGCATTCCTCGGACTGGTAAGCAGGTCCGTCACCACCATGCAGACCTGAAGAGATGGAAGCAGGACCGCCTGAACCAATGGATACAGGAAGCCCGTGGGATGCAAGATGCCGCACAACTGAGTAGGTAGCCATGGGATGCAATATATAAGAATTGATAATTGATTCTGTATAATGGATAGGTATGTCTCAATATCCCTTCATTTACTTCACAGCTGCAGGTGACTGTGCTGCGAATCAGCAAGCCTATGCAGATAGGCTGCTAAGGCTGCGCCACCAGGCAGGTTAGTGATTATTCTGCATGTATTGTTATATAAAATATTGGAGACAGCATGAAAGAAAGTGTTGTAGCCCAATAATACAGCCATAAAATGCCCTGAATAAGTCCTCTGCATGTACTGTCATATAAAAAAGTCAGAGAGCCATAAAAAAGAATGTAGTAACCCATTAAGAAAGGTAAAATATGTCTGGAATAATATCTCTGCAGGTAATGTCATATAAAATAAGTGAGCGAGCCTGAAAAAGTGTGTTCTAACCTATTAATAAAGGTATAGTATGTCTTGAATATGTTTTCCATATGCACTGTTATATCAAATAAAGGAGCGAGCCTGTGGAAAAGTGTGTAATGCAATTAATAAAGGTATAAAACCCAGAGTGTGTCTGTGTCACTTACTTTGAAATGTTGTTGTACCCATGCATTATACAAATAGTACTGTTTTAATAAGTGCTGGCAACCCAGAGTTGTGCAGTCCCATCTAAAGTGGGTGATGGAAGTGCTAGTAGCTGTGAAACATATATGCAGTCCTCAACAGTCAGTTACTGGCTGGCATGTATAAGTAAATCTGGCACATGAGTAGCATGTTAATTTGTTCCCCAGAAATGTGAGTGTGCTTCAAGAAATGCAGGTTCTGTACAAATTGAAGTGAAAATGTCATGTGAAAACATCCAGATATGTAGATAAAGAAATATAAATGAAATCAAGAAATATGTAGCAGTAACATCTGCATCTTGGACAGTTAGTATGTTAGATATAGGTCAGGTATATATTGAACTAGCCAAACCCATTACACAACCTAATGCATGTTGGCAAGTGTAATAATACATGTAGGGGATATACACTTGCAGTCATTAAGAATGTAGTGTAGAGTAAAAGTACTTATACAATGTTAATTGAGGTTTCTTTCTACACCCTACTGTATGTGCATAAACCATGCAATTCCACAACTCAATGGGTATGTGTAATCTCAAATATTTGTTTGGACATATGTCCTATTGTTCTATAAATATTTGCATTCACTTTGATGCATGTGCCCTGTTCAAACACCACAGTCATGGTGGCCTGTTGCTACCAATCATCCCTGCATGCTGATAGAATATCCACTGTCGTTCAATATATGCATGTGTTATGCTTGCTGTTCAACTGTTGGAACCTTGGTGTGTTGGGTTAATGGGAATATTACTGCATGCTGTTACAACTAATCTGGAATGCTGTTGTTTATGTTGTAATTAAACACACCTTATCACAGAACGTATGGGAAGGCCGGTCCCAGCGGCCCCACCTGTCCCTCCTCAGCTGGCGAGTGCACCTGGCACCAGCAGGTCCGGTGCCCAGCCCGGGCTCCCCTCCTCCATTGGTCCTGTGCCACCTTCTGTTGGAAGCGCTGCAGGGGATGGGTCTTGTTCCCCTGTGCAAGCGTGGGCAGAGAAGGGCCACCTGTCACCCTTCAAAGTTCTGGGCTGTTGTGCGTAGGGACATCCAGCATTCAGTCGCTGATCCCCTACGCCAGCTTGAGGAGAGAGTGGCACTTCTCACGGGTGAGCCTGCCTGTCCTACGCAGCCCCCAGCACAGCCACCCTCGGGGCTGTGAAGGTGCAGTGGTGACTGCCCATGGGTGGGGATCTAAGTTCTACTTTTACCATCTGTGGGCCCATGGGCTTGTGATTTCCAAACATCCGTCTCCATCAATTGTGTTCACCCACTCCATGTGTCATACAACACCCCTGCATGCATCTTGTTTGTCTTGTCTGTTAACCTCTCCAACCTACCTCCCCGAACATACCTACTTCCTCTACATCACTTTCCACTCTCACCTGAAAAAAAAGGGCAATCTGTACCCACAAAAAATTATGCCCCATACATAGCTGCCCATTTTGCACACATGTCCGCTGGACATGTAAACTGATAATTATAATTGGCAGTACAACATACTTTGTTGTCCTCTCCCCTCTCCCAGGGGTGGAAGGTTTCAAACATCACTCCAAATTTATTGCATATGCACAGCTGTTGCTGGTAAAGAAATGGGCAGCTATGGACCTTCCCTACACCCGTCCTGCACATCCCAAGATTGTCTACCTACTGTCTGTCCCTCTTTGTGCCCCCTTTTTCACCACTTTCCTATCTCCCCATTTTCTTTTCTTTCAAAGAAATGAGTGCGGGAGTTAGTGGGAGTAAGCACTTTTAAGCAGTAGTAAGTGGATTTAAGCGAGTGTGCGCATGTGTGCGCTTAGCTAAGCATTGCTAAGCGTTGCACAAACCCACGCAATCCAGCTTACAACTGCTTAAAAGTGCCTTAGTCACTCTATGTCAGGGCCCTTTTTCTACTCAAGAAAAAAAACTCTGCCAGTCTCGAACCCCAGGCCATTGACACAATAAACTGCATGAATTACCACTAAGCCACAGCAAATATACAAACAACTTGGTGCTGAAATAAATATATCATACATTACAATGAGGGAATGTAAATGAAAATTGGGAATGGCATAACACAAATACTGTTCTGTTGGCCTTTACCAGCAGTTGTTGTGGAATTGCATGACATGACTGTGAAAAGAGAACCAGCCATTCTAGTAGGGAATAATGTTACAGTAGCACCTTACAAACATTACACAGTATCAGACCAGGATAAACACTGGCAAAGTGGAATAGGGCAGAGGCCAGACTCCCAACTGTGACTGCTTTACAGGGATGTCCCTGATTTGTCAATAAATGTTAGCTGTGCACCTCTGAATTACTCTGAAAAGTACTAACATTAGGCAGAAAAGAGGAGAATCACACTTAATGAATAATGTCAATAGGTGAGAGTAGACAATGCTTGCATGTCAGAAAAGGTCTAGTAATACATATGCTCTGATTCCCAAGAAAGTCTCAACTGCAATGCATCTGTAATATATTGCAGGTGTATCTCACTTATATGTACCTTTCACTGAGGCCGTTCAAATGTATAGCTGAGTGTATCTGAGGCCTGGCAGTGGCAGAAACACACAGGCATATCAGCATTCCTGCTGTTACAGACTCTGCAAATAGCTTTGGAATGAGTTCCACAAGCATTCCCATATATAGGAGTACAACACAGAAATAGCACAGGATGTAGCCATGTACTGCTAGCAACCAACTGTGACAATGCCATTGTGCCAGTGCTGAAAAGACTGGTGTGGTGCACAGACAAAGAATAATAGGCTAACCTCTAGCTACCATCTGGATATGTCCACAGGTGGGAGCTACGCAGACAGACTACTTGCCTTGATAGACTAACAGGTACACAGCAAACCTGTATGTTCAGCAAGATAAACCTCACATGATAATAAAAAATGCTCTTTGCAGTTCTGCACCCCTTCCCAAAGGTATGACATACCTGTGTATTCAAGCAAAAACAAGGGTGTAGATAGGCATACTCAGTACTGAAATATGCCCAGTTGTCTTGAGCAGCCTGTGAAAATGTCAACACAAACAAACCACAAACTGTTCAGAAGTGAGTAACTTAATAATTACAGTATAGCAGTACACAAATAGTGCATGTGCCACAGGAATACACTGCAATAACCACATGTGTATGGCAGTTAATTGTCTAATTCAGAAAGAAAGTACATACTCCCATGTATCCTGGGTTAGCATTTGGAGGGGTGAGTAAATGTCTACACTGAGAAGTGTGTACTGGAAGCAGCAACATTCAGGTTTGAGTACAACATGCATATCACTGGCTACAACCATAGCTTCAGATAAGAGACATATACCAACCTTTTGACTGACACAACGGTGTCCAGAGCAAACAAGCATGGGCCCCACCTTGGAAAGCTGAAAGGGCTATGCCTACCTAACCTAGCATTTTATAGCAGTGGGCTGCAATCACAGTGAGTACTGCAATCACCACACAGCAGGCTGCATGCAATTACTGAATGGTGGGCAGCAATTGGTGCAGAGGCTGTCACATGCACATGTGCAGATACCTAGAAAAGCAGGCTGTATCTGCTGTCCACACATGCAATAATATCATTGCAGGAACAGGGAGATAGAGAGCGAGAGCGAAACTGAGACACAGACAGAGACACAGAGAAAAGAGACACAAACAGAAACAGACAGAGAAATCCCAAAACAAAAAGCCAAAAAAAAAAAAAACAACAACAAAACAGTAACAACAGACGGAACAGGGAAAACAAAGGTAAGGTATGTAACTCATATGTATGTGCCGTCATGTAGTAGATGTTCCTGAAGAGTACTCTACACACTGCAAATCATCAATATGTGGCAGCAGTACGTATCTATCTGTATCTGCACATGTACATAGGGCAAGGGCCATACTGCAACTGTTAGTGAAGGGTGGACACATTTATGTCGTTGAAGGTTGTTATGTGTATATATATCTATGTAGGTTGTAGTGTGAGGCATAGAAAACAGCATGCAGTGCTGACATATGTCATGTGGTGGTTAAACGCTGTGGGACTGATTTGTCAGATCTGCTGTGTTACAGCCAGTGAGGCTTGCTAAAGCTACATGGCTGAGGACACCAAAATGCATTCTGCACAACACTGTGTAATATAATCACATAACTGTACATCCCACAACTGTCGCATAAGTGATATCCCCACCATCAAAGGTGTACTATACATGTGCCTATATATACATCTATATGTACAGCAATGGATGTGTACATTTATGTGTTTGGATATATATATATATATATATATATATATATATATATATATATATATATATATATATATATATATATATATATATATATATATATATATATATATATACAGATATATATATATATATATGTACATTATATGTATCACTGGCTACACTTTGCTGAAGTGTATAGTGTTGCCAGCATGTGTTAGTGAGTGGACAGTACGTGTGTGATGTGTGCAGTACAGATGAGCAGTGTAAATCTATGAACATGGTGGGTGCACACTGTCTGCATGTACGTGCATAGTGGACACATGGGTCATGTAACATACCCTGTTTTACACATTGTTAACATCTCATAGTATCTCTCGATGGCCAGTATGCATTCTACTACAGATATGTACTAACATGGGTACACATGTGTGTATGACATGGGTTTGACACTATGCTGTGGGTGATACTGTTAATATCTGTCAATGTTTTGCATTCTGGTAGTATACACACCCTCAACAGCATAACTATAACCAATCATTAGATGATGCCCTGACAACTGACACACAGTTGCAGGGAACTCAGTAACAGTGGGATCCTTCTGGTACTATACTATAACAGTAACCAGTGGTATTGACCGCCACCTGTTCCTGGGACCACACCTGTTTGGCATATAGGCCTCTTAGGTACATGTAAACACACTAGAGATATGTCCAGACACATCTGTAAATGCATACATTGGCCTACAATGCATTCTCTGGATGGGACACATATCCTACACAAGGGCATCATACAGACAGATACCTGTTGTTCGACACATGCTGTATTGCACTAAGCCGACTATGGCATAGTCATCCACATTTACTATACATACTATCCCGACAGTACCACATAGGTGGTAACCCCCAACATGTATGCTGGGTACCAATGTGTACCTACAGCCACGTGTTATGTCATCTGTCCCTTGGTATCCACATATCCAGAGGTATTGTGGAGTCCCTCAGTGTATCACATAAGACATTAGGAGCCTGAATGCATATCCACAAGGCTGTTATACACCTATAAAGACTGTCCATTATTGCCAGTTGTTGTTGTGTATGAACATGTCTGACATATACCCCAGGCATGTACCCTCACTCATACTTCTCTGTAGTATCTGTCATGGGTGTGTGTGGCAGAGATGACCTTGGCCACAGATCACTACAGTGGCCGGCCTTGTCACACACATAGATATGTGACCTATGATCTGAGAAGCAGCGGCACAATCTGTCAAAGGAAACAAATGTATTCATGTAGTATGTAGGCTTCACACCTATGTACTAACTGAGGTCACATGTGCATATATTTATTTGCCACACAGATACCTGATGTGTGCAATGCACATACTGTTTCAATCCTGATATGTCATACCATAGTAAAAGCAAAACTCTCACTGCATTGACCAACAGTGTCACACACAGTCAGCAATTGCAGGTTTCAACCCCCTACTTAAGTATGTTATGATACTAGAGAGATACGCATTAACACGGCGCGCTATATGCTTTATTGGGTGATTTCTTTTCTACTGCTATATTTGTAGGATGCTGACATCATCAGACTTTCCAAAGAGGAATGTACCTCTTTTAATGTGTTTTCCCAGTCTCCAAAAAGGGCACTCCTCTCAAAGGAAATCACACACACACATACACCCCCCCACACAGACAGAGTCAGCAATTGTCGGATTTAAACCCCTACCTAACTATGTTATGATACTAGAGAAATACGCATTAACATGGCGCACTATATGCTTTACTGGGTGCTTTGTTTTCTCCTGCTATATTTGTAGGATGCTGACATCATTAGACTTTCCAAAGAGGAATGTACCTCTTGTAATGTGTTTTCCCAGTCTCCAAAAAGGGCACTCCTCTCAAAGGAAATCACACACATACACACACCCCACACACACACACAGTCCGCAATTGCAGGATTCAACCCCCTACCTAACTATGTTATGATATTAGAGAGATACACATTAACACGGTGCACTATATGCTTTACTGGGTGATTTGTTTTCTCCTGCTATATTTGTAGCATACTGACATCATCAGACTTTCCAAAAAGGAATGTACCTTTTGTAATGTGTTTTGCTAGGGCAGGATTCACGATGGCTTGCACAGAGTCTAAGAGTAGAGTAAGACTTCATGCAGCCATCTTGTCTGACGAGCGATCCAGGAACAGCCTGTAGGGGCATGTAAGAGAGCTCCTAATATGGCTCTTACACGGACAGGGCTGGGACATGCAAATCACCTCAATTGCAGGTGAAAGGCATGCAAATGAGGTAGATTTGTGATTCAGGAAAGCCGAACCTGTCCGAGTAAGAGCAGTGTTATTTGTAGAAATGTACTCAGTTGACAACTGAGTACCATTCTGCAAATAGCAAAATGGAGCCATGACAGCTCCAAATAAAGGTTGCATCCAGTGCAGGAAGCATGCCAATGGCCAAATATATGGCCATTGGAAATGTTCCCTGGTGCAAAATTAAAATAAATATATATATTTTTTTTCGGAGATTTCCAATGTATAAGCATAGCACAGCGCTGCACAAACAGGCTGCGCTCTAAAACCCAGAATACTACAAATTAAAACCCACAAATGTGGATTTTATTGAAAGTGGTAATATACAATGCAAGGGAACGGCAGGCTGAAGGCAACATGGCCACCGAGTAGAGGTTGCTAAGTGGGGAAGCTCAGTCTAAGACATGTAACCAAGCAATAGTAGGCAATCCTATGTAAATGAGTGTTAGGACAGTGAATCGCTAGTTATATAGCAAATGAGCACAGTCAGTGGGGTGCAGGAGTAGGATATGGGGAGTAACAGAGTAGAAGATAGGTGACATCACGAGGGGGGTATGTATGCAAGAAGTGAAGCTCATTGGAGCAGAGTGACATGTGTCCGCTGTCATTTACACATCATGGAAAAAGTTGTGTCAACAGGTAGGCTAGAGAAGGCAAAAAATGGAAGGTGTATGCCGTGGATAACACTAAAGTTTCTTGCTGAGTGTGCATGCACGCGTGTGCGTGCCTGTAAACCCGAGTAAGATAGAGTGCACGTGTGTAAGCGTGAGTGGGCGCGTTTAAGCCGGAGTAAGCATGTATAAGGCTGTTTAAAGAGTTGTAAGCGCGTTTGCACTGGTGTGCACGCGTTTTAACCTGAATAAGCAAGTTTTAGTCCGTGTAAGCATGTGTGTGCGCATGTTAGCTGCTGTGCGCATGTTTGTGCTCCCCCCCTGAGGAAACAGAAAGGAAAAAGAAAGCACAATAAATAGTAGGAAGCTACCAGGGAGTACTAGCAGAGCTAGCAGGTGAAAACAATCAGAATCAGGCAATTATACAGGCAGTATACTAGCCCAGCCCAGCCTAGCACTTAAAACTCTGTCAACAACAGTCCATTATGTTTCTCACAACAGACACTGCAGTAAGCTAATAGAAGTGAAAACTGAAAAAGCTTTACTGAGACAAATAAATGTTAGGGCTGCCATTGCTGTTATAAGGTGACATATGCAACATGCTGAGGGTGGTGACAATGGAAATGCTGCTGGACAAACCACTGTGAGGAGATGGAGAAGAGTGTACATGCCCAGCATAACCTAACAGGGGCTACATGAGCTGGAGATAGTGGAATGCTATAGAGTGGACAGAGACATCCTGCAGCAAATTGTTGAGCTGTGCAGGCCATGCCTCACACACAGAACCAACAGAGGGGAACCCATCCCAGTGGAAACCAAGGTATGTGCTGGCCTAAGAATACTAGCAACAGGTGATATGATGGGGATATCACAGGCATCAGCATCCAGGGTACTACACCAGTTTCTGGATGCCATGTCAGCATATGTCGGTGATTATGTATATTTTCCAAATTCCCATGAGGTATTGGCCAGCAATATGCGTCTCTTCCAGCAAATAGCGGAATACCCTGAGGTAGTGGGTGCAATAGACTGCACGCACATATGCATCAAAGCACTAGCCAGCAAGCGGGGTATGGTCTACTTCAACCGCAAGGGCTTCCCCTCCATCAACTGCCAGGTCGTGTGTGATGCCCAGGGCATAATACTGAAAGTATGTGCAGGCTGCCCTGGAAGCTACCATGATTCCCATATCTGGCATCTGACGCAGCTGTACCAGACATTTACCAATGGGGACATCCCACATGGTCACCTAGTGGGGGATGCTGGCTATGCACTGGAGCCGTGGCTGATAACACCCAGCAGAAATGCACACACACCTGAACAGGAACGCCATAATGAGGCACACACACAAACATGTAATGTAATAGAGCGTGTGTTTGGGCTGCTCAAGTCATGGTTCTGGTGCCTGGACACATCTGGTGGAGCCTTGCAGTACTCACCAACTATATGTACTCAAATTGTCATGGTATGTGCTATGCTACATAATATGATCCTGCAAAAACAGCTGCAGCAGGAACAGCATAGGCCTGGGCCAAACAGCCCCCCCACCATTGCCAAGGCCATGACAGGCAGAGCATGACTCAGAGGAGGAATAACCTGAGCCTGCCCCAGTAGGCAGAAGGAGGCATGTCCAGTATGCTTTGGCCTTGGCAAAGAGGCAACGCATAGCACATACACTGGCTCAGTAGGAACTCTGGAAATGATACCTCTCTCCAACTCGCACATAAAATAAAAGGGATGCCTACATTGACACTACCTGCTTCCAAACATGTGCAGGGAGTGTAGCATGTGCATCCGATATAGGCAGCCCTGCAGCACCAACTAAGGCATGAATTCCATGTGTTAAGCAATATAAAGCAGTGCTAAACAGCAATTACCACCATGTAGTATATGCAAACAAACTCGCACACACCAACTAGCACAACTGTGGTCAATGTTCAGTAATATTGGGCAAAGTCCAGCAATGTTGGTGAATATTGAGCAATGTCGGACAAGCCTGGTCTAAGTAGGGCATAGCTGAACAAAAGCCAACATGCTCATATTTGCTTAACAGGCCCTTAAGCAGTCTGGTCTGCTCAGTATGAAAATATAAAGCAGTGATGGGCCTTGAACCCAGGATACTGTGCACTATAGCCAAAGTACTGGACCACTAAACCATGACAGTATTGCAGTGGTCCTTCTGTATGGCGGAATGTTGATAAGTCTATGCAAAGTATTCCATGGAAACCCTGCAGGCACAGCATAATCCTTGTTGAGTTATGACACAAAGGTGAGTCCTGCAGTGAGAACAGAACCTGACTTCCAACACACACAGTATAAATGTTAATATTTGGTCATGTTCGCACACATCAGCAAATGTAGTGGACCTCAGATAACAACATACTGAAGGGTCACACTGGGCATGCTCATACACGAATAAATGAGACAAATGTCAGGCAACAAAACATGGAATGTCAAAACTGGGCATGCTCACACACTTAGGCCATGTCTGAGTACAGCAGTGGGCCACGCATATCTGGCAGTTGCATGTGTCACTATACAGCAATCCGCCCTGTCAACACAGTTACATGACAACAGACACATCTATAATATAGTGGAACCCAGTCATAATCAAATATGTTCTGCAGATACTGAAATTCTTCATGGAAACTGGTAAAGCAAAGATGATAAAGACCTGCAAACAGTATCAGCAATAAGCATTGTGCATCTTGAACATTAGCATAGGTTCAGAGGTCGATACTAGGCTATCTGCCCTAGGGCATGTACAAGCCTAGCCAGAGTGTGTTTGGCATTTGCAACCCTGTCAGATTACTACACTGTGTGTGTGAATAGTAGGTCATACAAGATAGCCCATGTACATTTATGCTAGTGTGCTTCTGTCTAGCAGGGACACAGAAAATATCCCAGGGTTAAATATACAATCACCCATACAGTCGTCAAGATGTCTCCAGTAGGTGGTCAGTGGGTGGCTCTGCCTATGTGAAACTGGGATTACATTCTGTAGTGAGTGGAGCCTCTGGGATAAGAATCTGTCCCTCCACAATGTTCTATTAACATCTGTGCTGAGGTATACGTCCCTGCACTGTGTAGCTCCAAGGGAGTTGGATATCCTGAGGTGGAGCATGTCCAGTAATTCTGGTTTGGGTATAGCTATAAACAACAGGCAAACATCATATCTGAGTAGGTGGTAAGCGACTGAGTAGAGCTGGAGTTACTGCATCTGAACTATGCAGGGCATCTGTGTGAGTCCCTAGATCTGCTTGGTGAGGACCGTCCGTGGCCAGTACAGTTGCTGCAGGTGTCAAATAAGGTACACCCCAAATGTGGCATTGTAACCAAGCATGGATGTGATGAGTATAGGGGCACAATAACCTCACTCGATCTAGATGTGAAATCATTTGGGATAAGGTGGCACACATAGAAGGTGTGTCCAACCACTTTGGCAATGTGAATGTTAAAGGTAACAGTACGAACAAGTGATGTCCCCAAACCCCTAACAACTCTTACCATATGTAATGGAGTACTATCTATGTGGTAATGTGTGGGCATGTTGTTACTCCCAAAGGGGATGACTATGCAACTAATGGCATTTAGCTGTAGGCCATGGCTCAGGCAACAGTCATCCATCTCAATGAGACCCTGATTGAGTATACATGTGGCAGCTGGAGAGTTGATCATGGCACTCAGTTTGCAGTCAAGTGCAAACATGTTCAGCCGTATTCCCCCTGTGATAGCCTGTACATAAGACAAATATATACTGAACAAGAGAGATCGCAGGACCAAGCTGTGTGGGATGCCATGTGTAACTGGTGTACAGTCAGACATGGCAACTGCAATTCTGACCATGTGGGTGCTATCCCGGATCTAGGTATCAATCCATTGTGTGAGATATGTGTCCAAATTGACATTGGTGAGCCTATGCATAATGGCCCAGTGGGTTATTGTGTTGAATGGTTTTGCAAGGTTCAAGTAGGCTGTGTGGACAGCCGTCCCTATGTCGATGGACATGTTAACCATTTAAAGAATACCTACAGGTTCAAGAGGCAAGATCTGCCCACAACAATGCTGAAATGAGTAGGACACAGTGTCTGTAGGTTCCCGATGTCTATTTGTAGGAGTCCTATAACAATATGCTCCATAGCTTTGCAGAACAGGCTACATAGGCTTATTGGGCAATATTGTCTGTCGTCTGTTATGGCAACAACTCTGTGGAGCGGGACCACTGTTGCAGTATGCCATTCCTTGGGTACATATCCTGTGGTAACTCTGATACTGAACAGTGATGTAATGTGAGGGTTGCGTTTGTCATGATGCTCGTCTATGATGCAGGCTGGGACACCATCTGGTCACATTGATACTGTGATGTACGCTGTGGGGAGGGCAGCACTCACCTGTTACTGTGTGATGTCAGGGAGGTTATACTCTGTTGGGATGGATAGTTGCTCCTTACATGGGATGGGTGGGAGACATCTGCACTGAACCTGTTTGCCAGGATGTAGGCAATGCCAGTGGGTTCAGGGTAGGTTTAGTCAGTATAGCATATCAGTGAGTGTCCACCCAGGTTCCTGACATAACTGAAGAAGGCTGTGTGATAGTCCTATGTGTCAGGTGCAATTGTCTGGTAGAAGTGGCCCTTAGAAAAGTCCATGAGTGACTGTAGCTGTCTGCTAGTACAGATCACAGATGCCTTCCCAGTCTGGGATTGTGCTCTATCATGTAGTAGCATCCTCCTGATGTTGTACAGCTTATTAATGGCTGGGGTCTACCAGACAGGTCCCCTGCCATTGTAGTAGTGGGTCTTGTTGTTATTTGGAATAGCACAATCCATGCAGTCCACTAGGTGTCCATAGAATGTGTATGTAAAGGATGCAGCAGTGTGAGCCGTATATGCCACTGTCTCAGGATCTCTGAAGGGTACCACCTTGCTTTGGTGAAGTGAGATTTTGGCTCATGAGAAGTTCACCAAGATTACCCAGGATGGGTGTGTGGAGGGTATATGTATGTCCTGTGAGATACATGTATGTTCTGACCTTACCAATGAGGGGTATATCGCTGGTGTGGTACATAGAGTCCCCATGTTGGTGATGAGTAGGTCCAATATGTATTCCCCCTTGTGGCTGAGCTGACTGGTTGTGCCAAAGCATATGAGTCCACAAATTGTAGTGACTATTGGGTGAGGTTGTCGGGGCTTGAGTAGTATCCCCAGTCAATATGTGTGTATATGAAGTCACACAATATAATGGTGTCTGTGGAGACCTTCATATTCTCCATAGTTCCCACAAAAGCCGAGTGTGGTTCCTGAGTTTGGGAGTGTGTTCTGTAGCAGGCAACAAACTGAAAGGCAGTATTGCACAATGGTAGTTGTATATGTATGGTCTGTGATGCTTTGTGCAGTGCTACTAACCTGGAGGTGTGTGTATCTGTGATGTATATGGATACTCCCTCTAGTTGTGTTGTCTGTTACAAGTCTTGTTGTCAGACAGCATGGTATGAAACATAAGCTGTGTGCATAAGCGAGCCTGAACCAGGTGTCTGTCAGTGCACAGATATTGCTCTCCTCCATACTGAGGAGAGTCCTGAGTGGCCACAATATGAGGTTAACACAACTGTTGTTGAGCAGCATTACCCTTAGTTTAATTTAACCTGTAATGTCTATGGAGGTGGGTATTGTCTTCTGAGTCCTGCTTAAAAAAGGCACTCTGGTGGTAGCACGAGCCTTAGCCAGCATACCAAAGCCCAAGGGTGACAGGTGCAAGCTGTCCATAGTGAAGCTAAGTGGCATGTTGAGCATGTCACCATACGCTGACAGACACTGTATCCCCTACGAATGAAACAAATTTGTTAGCCAACTGTTAAATGTGATATGTGTGTCCATATACTGTGACATCATAATTGGTGGGTGTAAGATGCTAGACAAGGTCAGGGTCATACTGGCCTGGGTTACATGATCAGAGTGAACCTCCATGTATCATGTCATGTGGTCCAGGGAGTAACGTCTGAGGTTACACACACCAGCATGGACAATGATGGTGCCAGTCTTGTACTTGCTTTGGAGTGACCTGACTGCCTGTGTTATGCGGCAGATCCTGGCACCCAACAGACAGCCTAAAGTGACTATTCCCTTGTCAGGGCTGGTGAGTGGTATGTCAGTGTGTCTGCACATAAGTGTCGCCTATTACAAGTGTATTAGGTGCGTTGTTTTGCCCGAAGGGCAGTGACTGTTTGGCACTCTAACATTGTGAACTTTGTGATATGTGGGTATTGTAGTGGGATAGCAGGTGTGTGTGTGTCTGCTTTGGAGGTCTCTGCTGCTTAGGTAGAGTACATTTACAGCATCCGAGTATGTCAATGTGTGCTAATGTGGCTTGAGTGCTGTTGCTAGAGGATATGTGAGACTGATATGTGGTGTGTGTGGTTACCTTCACCACCTGATAGACTGTGCCAGTCATGGGTCGAGAGAGTTCAGCTCCCTGTATGTCTATATAGGTGCATCTCACACATATATCTAAGTTTGTTGGGAGGAGGAGAGGGTTGTCTGTGTACATGAGGCAGATGTGACATTGTGTCAATATCACAATATCCACCAGCTGGACTGAAGAGTACACACAAAACCAACCCCTGGACATGCCAGGATATTATCATGACATAATCTGTAGCCTGATCACAAAGGATCAGTAGGGTGTTAAGCATGTAAAAGAGTATAACAGGGATTAGTGCTCATGTTCGTTAGTGTTTTGTAAAGAGGAGCTGAGAAGGAGTCCAGACTGAATCATGACACCCCCTTCAGCTATGTCATAAATATCAATGTACACCCATATATGTCCTGAGTCAGGGCCAACTGTACCTGAGTGTCAATGCTGACATCATGACAGACAGGCCCATATGTACATACCCATCCCCCACTGACAATAGTCCACATCATCATACCAGGAGATATCACATGTAGAATGGATGAGCAGCTACCCCCACTGCCAAAAGCATGGCAGCAGGTGGAATACATTGATTCCCAATATGTGTCATGCACAAACTACAGAACAAACAGATCATGCACCTGAACAGTCAGCTAAACTGCACCCCCTACACAGGATGTGGAACCGTTTAATGTGTCACAGCTACATATGGCACTCCCCACAAGTGTTGGTGCACAACACACCATGAGAAGTCAAGTCCAGTACGCCTATGAGGTCTGATCTGCAAGATCATGGAGTCCATCATGGTTGGAGTCATAAACAGAGCTATTGGAAGCTGACACACACACAACCCTACCAACTATGGTATGTTCATGTGTGGATCATGTTTCCCAAACATGCTAAACTGTTTGCATGGCAGCCACCCAGGACATACATCAATGAACATATCTACACTTGTCTCACATAGACTTTGAATAACCCTTTATCAACATCCCAGACACATGTTGTATCCACAAAACCAAGAAGCTGTGCATAAATATGTGTTGACATATGACGGAATGTCAATGTGTCCACAGATAGATCACACAAGGTAAGGATACTGAGGTCATGTTCAAGCTGTTGACACCTGCTGACCCACATGGACCATTCCTGGAATGGCATAAAACAAAGTGTACACACATCACCATGTCCAGTCTGATGATGTCACCATCCCATAAATACAGCAGGAGAAGGGAAGCCAGCCAATAAAGCCAATAGTGCACTGTGTTAATGCGTCCCTCTTTAGTATCATAGCATAGTTAGGTAGGTGTTTGAATCCTGCAAACAATGAGTGTGTGTGCGGAGGTGGGTTGTGTATATGTGTGTACTTGTCTTTGAAAGGCGTGGTTTTTTTTGGAGACTGTGAAAACACACTAAAAAAGGTACATTACTCTTTGGAAAGTCTCATGATGTCACCATCCTACAAATACTGCAGGAGAAAAAAATAACCGACAGTAAAGCAAATAGCACACTGTGTTAATGCATCTCCCTCTAATATCATAACATAGTTAGGTAGGGATTTGAATCCTGCAAAGTGTATATGTGTGCAATTGTTTTTGAAAGGAGCGTCCTTTTTTGGAGACTGGGAAAACACACTGAAAGAGGTACATTCCTCTTTGGAAAGTCTGATGATGTCACCATCCTACAAATACAGCAGGAGAAGCAAAACCAGCCAGTAAAGCAAATAGCATGCTGTGTTAATGCGTCTCTTTCCAGAATCATAACATAATAAGGTAGGGGTTTGAATTCTACAAACTGTGTGTGCGGGGGGTGTATGTATATGTGTGCAGTTTCCTTTGAGAGATGCAACCTTTTTGGAGACTGGGAAAACACAGTAAAGGAGGTACATTCCTCTTTGGAAAGTCTGATGATGTCACCATCCTACAAATACTGCAGGAGAAGGAAAATCAGCCAGTAAAGCAAACAGCACACCATGTTACTATGTTTCTTTCTAATATCATAGCATAGTTAGGTAGGGGTTTGAATCTCCAAATGCTGACTGTGTGTGTGTCACTGTTGGTCAACGCAGGGTTGGTTTTGCTTTTACTATGGTATGACATAGTATGATGACAACAGTAAGTGCATTGCAGACATCAGGTATCTGCATGGCAAATATATATGTGTACATGTCCCCTCAATCAGTACATAGGTGTGAAACCTGCATACTACACAAATACATTTATTTCCATTGACAGGTTGTGCCGCTGCTTCTAAGATCATAGGTCACATATGTATGTATGTGACACGGCCGTCTGTGTTCTGTGGCCAAGGTCATCTGTGGCACATACACCCATGACAGTTACTTAAGATTAGTGTGAGTGAGGGCATATGCCTGGGGTATATATCAGACATGGTCATACACAACAATGTTTGCCAAGAATGGACAGTCCTTATAGGTGTATGACTGCCTTGTGAATATGCATTCAGGCCTCTAATGTGTTATGTGATACACCTTGGGACTCCACAGTACCTATGGATATGTGGATACCAAGGAACACATGACATAACATGGGTCTGTATGTACACAATGGTACCCGACATACATGTTGAGGGCTACCACCTGTGCGGTAGTGACGGGATAGTATGTTTAGTACATGAGGATGACTATGCCATAGTCGGCATACTGCTATACAGCATGTATCACACAACAGGTATCTGCCTGTATGATACCCTTGTGTAGGTTATGCGTCCCATCCAGGGAATGCATTGTAGGCCAATCCATGCATTCTCAGATTTGGATGGACACATCCCTAGTGTGTCTGCATGTACCTAAGGGGCTATATGACACACAGGTGTGGTCACAGTAATGGGTGGCGGTCATCACCACTGGTTAGTGTTATAGTGTAGCACCGGAAGGATCCAATTGATACTGGGTTCCCTATTACTGTGTGTCATTTGTCAGGACATCATCCAATGATTGCTTATAGTCATGCTGTTGAGGTTGTGTATACTACCAGACCACAAATCATTGACTGATATTAACGGTATCACCCGCAGCATAGTGTCAACCCATGTCATACATCTACCCATGTTATTACATAACTGTAGTAGAATGCATACTGGCCATTGAAAGATGCAATGAGATGCTAACAATGTGTACGACAGGGTATGCCACATGTCCCATGTGTCCACTATGCACGTACATCCAGACAGTGTGCACCCACCATGTTCACAGATGTACACTTGCTAATCTGTACTGCACACATCACACACGTACTGTCCACTCACTAACACATGCTGACAACACATCACACATCAGCCAAGTGGCACATGGGTGGATAATACATACTCAGACCTAACAGTGGTGTAAACAATGCTACATTGACAATTAGAGCTTTGATGCATAATGTCTGCTCAGATATACCTACAAGGATGTAGTTACACTTCCTTGTTGACAACTTGCTATTATTGCTACACTGCTATAGTGTCACCCTGTGCATCAGCACCATGTTAGCCTGTCCCTCCGTCAATAATGCAGATGACAGGAGGTGGCACAGGTATCATCATATACACAGGGCGTTTTGTTGTTTGCCAGAGCCTGACATTGACGCATCCAATCAACAACATGTGTGTGTGTGTGTGTGTGTGTGTGTGTGTGTGTGTGTGTGTGTGTGTGTGTGTGTGTGTGTGTGAGAGAGGGACAACAGTACAGCATGGGCCAATGTTGATGTAATGTGTGTGTGTGTATCTGTGAGCCCTAGTTGTTTGGTTAATGTGTGTGTGTCTGCATGCACACAGCTCCACCATGTGGCTGCCATATACAGTGGTTTGTGGGACAGCCACAGACTGTACCTGCTTGGCTGTACAGATCACTGTCTCCAGCCATGGACACAGTACCTGTGCCTGGCAGGAGTGCTACAGACAGTATTGGGTACCAACCCTGACTGGGTACTGTCATCAGAGGCAGAGGTATGATGACTGGACCCATGTCCCTGCTGGGACTGGCCAGAGCCACGTCCACATGGTCTACTGGGACAGACAATGGACAGGCCAGCCCCAGCATTGCTGAGGCTGGTACTGCCACTACAGGAGCAGCTGTGAACTGTGGGCTGTCCGTGACCACTGCCAGCTGTTGCTGTTGCTGGCATGCATCCGTGCCGATGTTGCAACCGTCCCGCATGGTCCCGGCTCGAGGAAGACATGTTGTGGAGGGCATCTATTGTCTCCCCCCAACGTCAATCTATGACCTCGGTGTACATCCGGATGGCACCGGCAAGGTCACGGATGCTGTCATTGATAGTGGTGTAATGTGTCCTCTGCGCCCTATGTCCCTGCCTGGTGTAGCATTCCATACATGCCTGAGCCTGCATTACAGCCTGGAACATAGTGGTCGTCGTAAGACCTGTGAGGGCATGCCTGCCAGGGGCAATACGTCCAGTGGTGCTCCCCCGAGAACCCCTGGACCTCCTCCTAAGTGGTACCATTCTGCGTCTATGGCTATTGCTGCTGTGAGGGGATGCAAGTGCCATGGGTACCACACTCTCCTGGTCAATGCCAACTGTATGCTCTCCCTCCCCTATGGCCATTGGTGGTGAGGGATGTAATGGCAGTATGAGTGTGCGCATAGATGGCTTGAACGCTGTGTACTGTCGATTGGCGGACCAATGACAGACCCTGTCAAATCTCCCTGTGCCAAAACACACGTGTCATTATCACCACTATCCGTGGCAGTGGCTTCAGGTTGCCTGCTGCTTTCACCAACCCCTACCTCAGCACCTGTGAGAGGAAGACAGGAAACACACGTTATGGTCTGCACATGCACACATGCACACATGCACACATGAGCATATGCACACAGGCACACAGGAACACAAGAACACAGGAACACATGCACACATGCACACATGAACACATGCACACATGCACACATGCACACAGGAACACATGCACACATGCACACAGGAACACATGCATACAGGAACACAGGAACACATGCACACAGGAACACAGGAACATATGCACACTCCTCACTACAGCAGATACACACACACAACACAAATCCAAATCCTACTCAATACTGGTTGAAGGTGGGTGACAGAATCACAAGGCAAACAGTCATGTCACACTTGAATAAGTGTTGATCAAGTCCATGCAGTGTGAGTGTAGACAGCCATAGTTAATGACAGTGTGCATGGCTGTGGTGCATGTGTGTACATGTTCAGTGATTGCCTACACCCTGGAACACAATGTGTACATGGACACAACATTTCTGTGCAAATATTATAAGCTCTGCAATGTCCTGTGCACCATCACACACAGGTATACATACCATGGCTGCATGTTTTATCTGTGTGTCAAATGGATATCCATGTCTGATTGCAGTGTCTGTGTCTGTAGCAGATAATTGTGGACACAGGTGTAGCACATGCATGCTATGTACACACACGGGATGAGTGGTGCATGTATACGTGATGGGATACCAATCCTGGACATGGCCATTGTAACAGTATGGGGTGTAGTACCATTAGCCACCATCATCATGCATCATGTGGTCACTCAAGGCCAATAAAGTGTGCTAGACCCCCACCTGGCATGCTGTACCTGAACCGCAGTGCCGTGGCTAAGTTCATAATTACACAGCCATGTTGCACAAGGGTGTGAGAGGTGCCCAATAGGGAACATTGCCTAACATGACTGTGTTATGTGTTGAGGAGTGTTGCACAGCCCCATGCTAGGCCCCTACCCCTCAGGTATAGTATGTGTGGTGTGTGGATGACATGTGGGATACTGAAGTGTGACCTGGCAGCAGGTGTCCGGTTACACTATGTGTAGCATGTTGAGGTGTACTGCGTATGACAAACGTGTTATGTTGTGTACGAGTGTGTCAACTATGCCTATCCAATGTGCAGTACAGTGTTGCCACATTTGTTTCTGATGCTCTGTGCATTGCATGTGATTGAGGCAGCTACTGACATTACTGAGATGTTTCACGTCTCACAGCAAACATGCACAGCATGCATTATGCGTAGGTGTGTTATGTGTACATGGCCTACACCTCACCTATGACATGCACAGTTCAATACCAAGTTTAAAGTGTTAACACACTCACCAGCATGTAACATCTGCCCTGCTGTCACACCAGAGGGACCTGCAAGAATATGACACAGTTTGTCAGTGGCCACAACTGTGGCATTGCTACTGTGAGTGTGCTAAACTACAGTAGAACAACAGGCATAAGTGTACAGATACTATTCAAATTATCAGTATTGCACACAATAGGCAGCACAACTGCTAAACACAGTACACATCTCACACATGCATAATCTAACAATACAGGTAACAGTAGTCTACAGCTGGGGCATGTTACCTGCATGCTCCATGTCACCATGCTGGGTGGCTCCGGCCTCCATGACGACACATGTGTGATATTGTTGCTGCTGTAGGCCAGGAGCCACCACACTTAGCAGCAGTTGCTCCACTCTGGTGAGGGGGGGATGTATGGCCACCCCACCACCTGTGGCAAGCTGTTTTCTGTGGATATCAGACGCATGCCGCCGGACATGTCTAATTAAATCACTGCAGTGATGGCGTACCTGCTCATATGTCTGGTTATGCATGCCTATGTCATTTACCCGACGAACAAGTTCTTGCCACATTGCAGTGCTGGCTGGCCCTGGAAAACAGCAGAGTATAGTGCTGAACCAGGCTGTGGTGGATTTCCTGTTCCTCTGTGGCTGTGTAGCAGGGATTCCTGTGATGAGCCATAAGCCTGGAAGACAAGTAAACGATATGTGTGAGCAAGTCAAGTGGCACACTTAACATTATACAGAACAGATATCAGTTAACTGCCATATATAGCATCTGTTCGTCTGCCAGAGGATACAC